>NW_018408679.1:221630-231450 GCF_002113885.1 Mizuhopecten yessoensis
TTTCGTACTTGTTTTAATTTAGTCTCGAAATACGTTCTTTCACATTGATCGATTTATCTATCTATTATTAAAATAACCTTAGTTTCAAACTTCTTAGAAAAAATCAAGAAGGATTCTATACAAAAAATAAAATAAAAAATAAAATAAAAAATAAAATAAAAATGACAACGGCGCGCATCGAACCCGCGACCATGCGCCCTCAATCAGAATTCGACCAATCAGATTTAAGGAAGTAAAAGTATCAGCCACATTGAAACCCAAAACATCTAGAAGAAAAAAACCGCATATCGACTTGCACTTTCTGCTACAGCACCGACACACTCACTTCCTACACGAAAAGAAAGTTCATCTCGATTTAATACCACACTCGAAAACACCGTAAATATGCCGTGAATTTTATTTATATTGTAAATAACGCATTATTGTGAGAAACAGAGTCCCTCATTTTCACGGAGACATGATTGTAAACAGTCTACAGAATGTAAAACCACAACCGGACAAACCAGAAGAACCGAGAGAGAGTGTCTACTAATATTTATTGAGTATATGTACAATGAAATGCATTCTGTTTCTTTCTTTTTCTTCTTTCTCACAGGGCCCGACGTTCGAGTGTAGTCCTATTAACCATGCATACCTAAAAACAGAAGGCAGTATTTAATACATATACAGGGGAGATAATTATGTGAGTACCTCAAAAATGATGACGACACAATCAAAACACATGTGATGAAGTGATGTTACTTTGAAGCCGTAGGAGGGGGGGTTGCTAAGGCCACCATCTTGGATCCAAGATGGTGGATTTCCTTAGCAACCCCCCTTCAAAGTAACATCTATTCATCACACAAGATACACATTAGTGGTGTCAGAAAAATTCCGCAACAAGAAGAAATACGAAATACTATATCGCTAGTCAAAATGTCTCCTCTAATCAGTGAGTCCATATCTTTTGTGTCGACACATCACGTCAGGAGAAATTTATTATTAACACATTCAAAAATAAGATCGAACCTAACAGCACAAACACCTAATGTCCAATGAGGCACCAAAACAAAAGACAGCTTAGATATCGGCGACAAAACCAGGGCCACTGTTCATGAAACCGTTCTCCTGTACAAGCACGGAGTCTGTGCTGAAACTGACTTTCTTGTAATTCGCTTAAATCCCGTTAAACGATCAAAAAGTAAAATGTAAACATTGAAAACGGGTTTCGGCTTAAAATCTCTACAATGTTTTTTTCCAAATCATTGACAAAATAAGATAATTTGATTAATTCATGACATGCACAATAAATTCCGGTTGAGTACAAAATCCATGCTTGAGCATGAGAACAGTTTCATTTAATACGGGCCCAGATCCTCTTGGAGGGTAAACATTTGCTGACATGTTGTGAAATCCACTTATCCAACTGGAATGTACCTGCCACTGCCAAAGGCAAACCTCACAACACTTGACTATAAATTTACAAAAGTAATGATTTACGTTATGATTTGTCCACTGAAAGATAATTATATATTTTTGACACGTGCTGTGTTTAACGTTGTGATTGGGCCACTGAAGTACCCCAATATAGTTTTGAAAGGTGTCATGTTTTACGTTTGGATATGGCCACATTCAAAACAAATAGAATCAAACATCACAAACACATAACGTCAAAATAAAACCTAACAATGCAAGGAAGTTACATGTATGAGGCACCAAACCATAGACAGCTAAACAATCGACGACAAAACCAGGTCCCCTTTAAGGGAAAACATTTCCTGCGTCACAATATTTCTCATTTAAAATCTAGGAAAGTGTGTTGGTCTTCATGCACTAAACCAATTGGTCTTTAGGTGCTACTGGGAAAACACAAACACTAGACGCTCGTCTTTATACAGTGAAGTATACATATGTTTATAGACAACTAGACTAGGCACTCGTCTTTATACAGTGAAGTATACATATGTTTATAGACAACTAGACTAAGCGCTCGTCTTTATACAGCGAAGTATACATATGTGTATAGCCAACTAGACTAGGTGCTCGTCTTTATACAGTGAAGTATACATATGTTTATAGACAACTAGACTAGATGCTCGTCTTTATACAGTGAAGTATACATATGTTTATAGACAACTAGACTAGACGCTCGTCTTTATACAGTCAAGTATACATATGTTTATAGCCAACTAGACTAGGCGCTCGTCTTTATACAGTGAAGTATACATATGTGTATAGACAACTAGACTAGGCGCTCGTCTTTATACAGTGATGTATACATATGTTTATAGACAACTAGACTAGGCACTCGTCTTTATACAGTGAAGTATACATATGTTTATAGACAACTAGACTAGACGCTCGTCTTTATACAGTCAAGTATACATATGTTTATAGACAACTAGACTAGACGCCCGTCTTTATACAGTCAAGTATACATATGTTTATAGCCAACTAGACTAGGCGCTCGTCTTTATACAGTCAAGTATACATATGTTTATAGCCAACTAGACTAGGCGCTCGTCTTTATACAGTGAAGGATACATATGTTTATAGACAACTAGACTAAGCGCTCGTCTTTATACAGTGAAGGATACATATGTTTATAGACAACTAGACTAAGCGCTCGTCTTTATACAGCGAAGTATACATATGTGTATAGCCAACTAGACTAGGTGCTCGTCTTTATACAGTGAAGTATACATATGTTTATAGACAACTAGACTAAGCGCTCGCCTTTATACAGTGAAGTATACATATGTGTATAGCCAACTAGACTAGGCGCTCGTCTTTATACAGTGAAGAATACATATGTTTATAGACAACTAGACTAGGCGCCCGTCTTTATACAGTGAAGTATACATATGTTTATAGACAACTAGACTAGGCGCTCGTCTTTATACAGTCAAGTATACATATGTTTATAGCCAACTAGACTAGGCGCTCGTCTTTATACAGTCAAGTATACATATGTTTATAGCCAACTAGACTAGGCGCTCGTCTTTATACAGTGAAGTATACATATTTTTATAGACAACTAGACTAGGCGCTCGTCTTTATACAGTCAAGTATACATATGTTTATAGACAACTAGACTAGGCGCTCGTCTTTATACAGTGATGTATACATATGTTTATAGACAACTAGACTAGGCGCTCGTCTTTATACAGTGAAGAATACATATGTTTATAGACAACTAGACTAGGCGCCCGTCTTTATACAGTGAAGTATACATATGTTTATAGACAACTAGACTAAGCGCTCGTCTTTATACAGTGAAGTATACATATGTGTATAGCCAACTAGACTAGGCGCTCGTCTTTATACAGTGAAGTATACATATGTTTATAGACAACTAGACTAGGCGCTCGTCTTTATACAGTGAAGTATACATATGTTTATAGACAACTAGACTAGGCGCTCGTCTTTATACAGTGAAGTATACATATGTTTATAGACAACTAGACTAGGCGCTCGTCTTTATACAGTGAAGTATACATATGTTTATAGACAACTAGACTAGGCGCTCGTCTTTATACAGTGAAGTATACATATGTTTATAGACAACTAGACTAGGCGCTCGTCTTTATACAGTGAAGTATACATATGTTTATAGACAACTAGACTAGGCGCTCGTCTTTATACAGTCAAGTATACATATGTTTATAGACAACTAGACTAGGCGCTCGTCTTTATACAGTCAAGTATACATATGTTTATAGACAACTAGACTAGGCGCTCGTCTTTATACAGTCAAGTATACATATGTTTATAGACAACTAGACTAGGCGCTCGTCTTTATACAGTCAAGTATACATATGTTTATAGACAACTAGACTAGGCGCTCGTCTTTATACAGTCAAGTATACATATGTTTATAGACAACTAGACTAGGCGCTCGTCTTTATACAGTCAAGTATACATATGTTTATAGACAACTAGACTAGGCGCTCGTCTTTATACAGTCAAGTATACATATGTTTATAGACAACTAGACTAGGCGCTCGCCTTTATACAGTGAAGTATACATAGGCGAGCATGTTGTTCATGCCAACTACCTAGTAACATGTCATTGCTATTTTGTAAACCATATTGAGCAATAAATATGGAGATTTAGTATTTTTACCTCACTTAAATGAAACATTGAGATGAACAGAAAATTACTTCAATAGGAGCCGTACTTGAAATTCAAACTTTGACTGTCAACTTAAGGATCCCTGTACCACTGCCAAAGATTTAAAATGTAAATATGCTCTGCAACAGATTTTTCAGGCATGACTTTTAACTTTGATAAATCGATTCCTTGCAGAAAACCATACCATGATGGACCTTTATGAAAAGATAATAGAGATGAAACAAACCAAACAGATAATCAGCTACAGTGTTCTGAGTGTCACAACACAGCGTGGCCAGACTAGGTACGAACCCTGGACCTCAAACTAGTATACAATCGTTCTAACCTATTAATTTATTTGTTCAACGGAAGTGCCCCTGCCCAGTCTCGCTGCAGTTATATGCAAAACGATTTGTACTGTATGTAAAGTTATTGTCTGCAGACGGACAGTGATCCTTAAGTGCAACTGCTGAAATATAAAGGTCCACATTGTGCTATTGTGCTAATAAAATGATTTTAAATGGAAGGCTTAACCGGTGGTATGGTAAGTGTTGGCCCCTGTCCAGCCTTATTGAGGGGTGAAGGGCCGGCCAACGATCTGTTGTCCTTATTAGGGTATTACCATTGGTTACGTGGGTCGGCTTGCAGACATCTGGGGGTATTAACGTAGATTGTATGTGTAATTTAAGTAGTATTGATTGTTGTAACATCTCTAAAAAGCGCCTGATAAGGGACTGCGTCGGGACACCTACGGTTACTGTGACGGGGTACATCTACGGTATCTGTGGCGGTGGTACGACTACGGTAACTGGGCGGCGGTACACTTACGGTAACTGTGGCGGTACACCTACGGTAACTGTGGTGGTACACATACGGTAACTGTGACGGTACACCTACGGTAACTGTGACGGTACACCTACGGTAACTGTGCCGATAAGCCTACGGTTACTGTGACGGGGGTACATCTACGGTAGCTGTGGCGGTACACCAACGGTGACTGTGGCGGTACACCTACGGTAATTGTGGCGGTACACCTACGGTAACTGTGCCGATAAGCCTACGGTTACTGTGACGGGGGTACATCTACGGTAGCTGTGGCGGTACACCAACGGTAACTGTGGCGTTACACCTACGGTAACTGTGGCGTAACACCTACGGTAATTGTGGCGGTACACCTACGGTAATTGTGGCGGTACACATACGGTAACTGTGGCGGTACACCTACGGTAAATATGACGGGGGTACATCTACGGTAGCTGTGGCGGTACAC
Source organism: Mizuhopecten yessoensis (assembly GCF_002113885.1). Lineage (NCBI taxonomy): Eukaryota > Metazoa > Mollusca > Bivalvia > Pectinida > Pectinidae > Mizuhopecten > Mizuhopecten yessoensis. The sequence goes on from NW_018408679.1 coordinate 226,994, forward strand.
CTACGGTAAATGTGACAGGGGTACATCTACGGTAGCTGTGGCGGTACACCAACGGTAACTGTGGCGTAACACCTACGGTAACTGTGGCGGTACAACCACGGTAACTATGGCGGTAAATCTACGGTGACTGTGGCGGTACACGTACGGTAACTGTGGCGGTACACCTATGGTTATCGTGGCGGTAAATATGGTATGGAACTATCGCGTAGCCTGGCTTCGTCCACACTGTGCTATGGTGCTCAAAAAATGATTTTAAATGGAAGGCTTAACCGGTGGTATGGTAAGTGTTGGCCCCTGTCCAGCCTTATTGAGGGGTGAAAGGCTGGCCAACGATCTGTTGTCCTTATTAGGGTATTACCATTAGTTAAGTGGGTCGGCTTGCAGTCATCTGGGGGTATTAACGTAGATTGTATGTGTCTCTAGACTAGTGAGACAATAACTCACTTGGATGTCTGATTTTAAGTTATAAACTAGGTGGAGATAAGCTAGTAGTAAAAACGTATCTTGAATGTTTCAATATGCATTCATGTCCGTATTCAATTTTCACATTTTGCTAAAGCTTCAATTTAACTACAAGGATATTTTTTTTTGGTAAAAGTCGTTTGAAAAATATTTTGAATATGTCATTTGATAAATTTAAAAATGAAAGAGAATAAAAAAGTTTTGGGTATCGAAATTAGCTCAAACCTATATCAAAGAGGTATGGCGGAAAACTGCCCATATTTTCCTAAGTCGGCATTTATGAAAACGGAAAAAAATATTAATGCGTAAATAATTTCTATCAGTGAAAATGCATGAAATAGATAACAAACCAATTGAATATGAATTTTTTGAACTGCTGAGATATTAGGTATTGTTAATATGATACTGCAAATATAGCCATATTCACTATATCTATGAAAGTGATGGGGTTTCCCAGACTTTAAAAAAGGCTTTCAACACTTTCCCATCCGAGGACCAACTTTGGAATAAACTTTTTTTTCCGTGATGTAATTTGCAAAAACAAATTGTATTCCGGAAAAGTGGTCCTCCTTTGGGAAACTGCTCAAAATGTTTCTTAAACTTAGACAGGTGATTCTCGGGTTAATACAGTTTTTACCCCGCAGTTGCCGGCGTAGCCGAATGTGTAACGCACGGAATTTGTAACCAGACGAATTGAACGGTGTAAGTTCGAATCTACTTTAAGGTTCCTTTTTTTTTAATATTTCGGCATGTGATCGTTTTCCTTAATTAAATGATAAATTATTTTCAAATCAATGGAACATTTTATTTATATTTCAATAACATACCTATTGGTTTATCGTCTATGGATTCATGTCAACAAATCACTGTACATATATGTACAGTACAGCTACGCTTTGTAGATAAGACATTTTAAATGATATTTATGAATTGTTTACCCTCCAATTGGCACAAGTAACTGTATCTATTGTTTAAACACAAACAATGATGCTGAAAACCAAAAAAAATGTGGGATTGTTGCGTCAGAATAAAGAATAAGGCCGAGCAAACAATATGAATAACTGTTTTTGGGAAAATTCATCGTCGAGGACATTTGTTTGAAACGCAGGAAGACTGCGGCACAAAGTAGTGAGCGCAATGCACGTCTAACACATGCTATTCGAAAATTGTATTTATATCATTTTGCCATTCATAGGTGCACGAAAAACAAAATCAATATGTGTGTTTTGTTAAAAAGCTGGTAACGGCATGACGCAGGCAGTAGTTATGCAAACTAAATCCTTTCAAAACTTGTTGGTAATGATTGTACGATCTTGTGTTGCAACAGCATATTATTTGTTTAAAATACATAGAGATAACGCAAAATAAGCATTTTGATGAGTCTTAATCATGAAACGCATGTTTCAATAGCCATGGCCTTGAATTCGGCTGTTTACAATAATCTATTTTTAGACACAGGATACCTGACGACGCGTCAAGACAGTACACGTTGGCACGCGCGCACAACTTTGGGGAAATTCGACTGATTTCATGGAAACTTCTACCATGTGCTTCTTAATAACAAACTGTATCAAATGTTTTTTAATTGTTATGCATTCGAAAAATGTTCATAACATACCAATCGATATTTCAGCGTTACAAGTACATTTGCAGATTTTACTAATATTGAATTAATTCAAAGGTAAGTTCTAATATCAACTTTTTTCATAGAACCTTTTACTAGGAAATATGAAGCTTTTTCTCTATACCGAAATAATATTTTGGGATTTCACTTGTAATGTATTTGTAAAAAGCAATAAACATACCATTCATAAATTTTAGGTACTAAAAACTAATCAGTTTTACAGTATCGAAAAACCTGTTTAGGTCTTCATTCCCATTCAAATTTTTTTCCATTAAAGTTGCAGATTGTTAATATGTTGCTGTTTACAAATTGTGAAATTGTGAAATTGTGAAATTGTGAAATTGATTCAAAACAAATAAGAAAGTATTTAGTGACTTTTTTACAGTAGCAAATTTATTTTATATCTTGAATACATTGTATGTGTTTTTTAGGTGGGAAAGTTGCCATTTCACAAAACCATAATTATCGGAATGTTGGATAAATGGAAATAGGTCATGGAAATTGAATTCAAACACAACATTTTGATAGCTTAAGGAAAAACAAAAAACTGAACCGATTAACTTTGTGTTTCGAAATACAAAAATGTCCGGAATCTAAACATCCATTATTCACAGAATTAGAAGCCAGATGATTTATAACATAATAATTATCTCAGCATGTTTTTATTTTGAATAATACGCTGACATCCCAAAAGATGTAGATATTATTACCGTAGTGCTTAAAATAAACTTTTGATAGAGATTTTCTCCTTGTCTGTCCTCACTTTAAGTATCCAACACATCGGGTTCGGGAGTGGACATCACATACAGGACCAAATGAAGGCAGTCGTAGCAATGTAGCCGGAATTCCATCACACTCTTCATTATATCGGCTATCCGAGGAGCTGTTCAACATATACATTGCTTCACTAAAAGTAATTGTGTATTTTGTTTAGAACATAAAAAATGGGTATAAGAATCATACGCTTAGATTGACAGGAGAGATTGCCTCGTTTAGTAAAAAAATGTAAATAAGGATTCAGTCAATCTAATTATAATCTGACACACGAGAAGTGCGCTATCACATAGCAGCTCTGTTCATTTCGTTAAGTGTCAATTAGAGTCTTATCCAATCGATACCACGCTATAATTAAATCTACAGGGAACGACGTCGGTATTGACGGCTTGATTTTACAACCCTTCACCACAAAACGGTCATGTGTGACCCAGCGATGTGAACGTAAGAGCCATCATTCTAGCATGTTTACGACAAAAACTTAAGCAAGTCTAGTACACCACATTATTACAGAATCAAAGAGAGATTTTTTTTTTACATCATTATAACGCAACATGACATTTTAAAAAATACATTTTTGAGACTAGTAAAATATGCAAACGACATCAACAAAAAATAGCATTCAGGAAAATTGGCGTTTGGACAAATTACATTGGGAAATGTAAAGGGATATACTGAACTGCAAAATATGTACACACTAAAATCGCTTTATAGTCATTTATTGGATTAGCAGACAAATATCTATAATTGATACCAATATAGTTATAGCTATAAACTTTCTGAATGAATCATAAAAACACCATTTAACATTTGAAAGTGTATTAAACTTACAAGGAAACAAATTAAGAATCCAAATCTATTTTAGAACAACTCTCATAAAATGCACTCAATGTTATTACAACCATCATTTTCCCTGACATAATCAATGGTGATCCAATGCACTGATTACTGCCCTACATCGTCTCCGCACAGATCGGATCAAACGCCAAATGACGTTTTGAGTTATTTATGCAATTCCTGCTAAAATGCCTTTTTCCAGTTATTGAGTTTTTTTAAGCCGCTTGCTTTGGATACGTCGACCTAGTTTTTTTAACAACAGGGTTCGAATTCAGACTTTGAGGTTGTCATGGCGACACAGTGAATTCCTCCTGACGTAGAGAACCCAATGATAAGAGAGCGGTATGAGGCATAGTGTTATTGTGTTGAAAATAGTGAGATCGTTTGTCCTGTGGGATGTGATTAACATTTGAACAGTAGAAAGTTGTGACCAGCGAATTGAATATCACTAGTTCGGTTTGCATGGAGAATTTAAACACTATCTGTTGTCTTGTTTTGGAGGCAGATATCATCTGTCATACATTAATATTATGAGAATGTATGTACTAACATTGCGGACATTCTCGTCCGAGTTAACAGCGTTTCTTCACTGTTGTATACTCTCGTCCGGGTTTACAGCGTTTTACGTGTTGTATACTCTCGTCCGAGTTAACAGCGTTTTCTTCACTGTTGTTTACTCTCGTCCGAGTTAACAGCGTTTTCTTCACTGTTGTACACTCTCGTCCGAGTTAACAGCATTTCTTCACTGTTGTATACTCTC
>NW_018408679.1:234323-271237 GCF_002113885.1 Mizuhopecten yessoensis
TATGTGTTGTATACTCTCGTCTGAGTTAACAGCGTTTCTTCACTGGTGTATACTCTCGTCCGAGTTAACAGCGTTTATTCACGTGTTGTATTCTCTATTCCGAGTTTACAGCGTTTCTACACTGTTGGATACTCTCGTCCGAGTTAACAGCGTATTTTCACTGTTGACGAACTCACGAGCTGAGCGTTCTTGTCAGACGTTTAAATAGGCATTTGTCATTCAGAACAACGCGCCCAATCGATGGTATAAAGGTTCTGTCATAAATGCCTGATGCTGTTTTCCGATGGTGTTTTTTCGCAGTACCGACTGCTGCCTGGAAATGTTATTGTGCAAATGAATCGTTAATATAGCGATCCAAATCACGCGGATTACGCGACGATGTCGAAAACGAGAAATATCTCTCACACTTTCTAGTTTTTTAAACAGAATTTTAAAACGATACGCTTTGACTTTTGTACATTTCATTACCCTGGCAACGTCGCGTGACTTGATCCTGCCTGTAGCATTTGTATTGTCCCCGTTTCTGTCTTCAAATGTAAGCCGTGCCATCTTTCCTGGACCAGAATCGGTGCACACCTTTCGTCACACTAGCCACCAGTTTCAAAGGCATATATCTACGGGTAGTTGTGTGGCAGTCCAACTGTGAAAAAGAACGTATGCTATACACAACGTTAACCGACAAACATAAATAGTCACTGAATATGGCCAAACACAATACAACTAGATTCCATGTTTGAGAAGTGTTTACTTGATTCCGTATTGTATCTGAAACATCTTCATTTATATTGCACTCAAACGATGAAGCACGTATGCAAACGGATTTTCAGTCCTGCCATGTTCCATATGATTATCTAGTGTTGTTTTTTGAAGGGTTTTTTTACGGGCGAGTCCTGAACATCTTTTGAGTCCCATTGCCAAGAGATAGAAAGGGTACTCAAGAAAGTATGAGACCTGGGGTGAGTTTTACTAAGCAACTTAAGTCACGCAAAAAAATCCAACTTACGAATTTCGTAAGTATAAACTTAAGTTACGAAGTGTCTGTTTTACTAAAGCGTTCGTAAGTTTCGTCGTAAACTTAACTTACGAAGATTTCGTAAGTTACGATTTCGGAACTCTCTTGTGTTGAAGGTAGGATTCATCTTAGTAACAAACACCACGCAAGCGCAGTCGCCAGTTTCGCCTTTTTTGCAAGATTGGCAGCATGCCTACATTTGACGTATACGTAACGGTCACGTCATTGATAAATAGATGTGAAAATAGGGGGTTTGTTTCATACAGTCTACTTCACTTCAACTAGGATAAACAACAACAACAAAATCGAAAGAAATGTTTTTGTGAATCCCCCCGCCATACTGGGAAGGGTTAGGGCAGAGAATATCTCGTGGTGAGGTGGGATCTATGTAAGAATCGCGGTTCTGTACAATTAAATTGTGTCCAAGCTCATGCTTATGTTAGTGAAGGCAAATTCGTCACATTAATAATGGTTTCAGCTAGTAATTCGTCCGAATATAGAATGCAAAGTATCAAAATGCCGACGTTCACCAATACAGAAGATTTTACTGAAATGTCTTTGAATAAACATTGTTGTAAACACGCCTGAATGACGTCACGCAGCAACATTTGTGACGTCAGTCATTCCGTGGTTTGCTCAATGTTTGATACAAACAACTCCAAATGTGTGTGTTTAACAATGATTAACATTGAAATAAATATAACTTTTCTAGGTTGTGATAGTTGAAATGCTGTTTACGTAAGATCGTTATTTTTTTTTTATACAATCAACCAGCAACAACAATTCACGGCAGGGTCGGACACTGCTGTTTTATTTGTTTTAAGAACAAAAATAACAAAAAACATTTCCACGCCAGCTTGATTTGCCACTTCTATCATTCAAGCACAATTCAGTAAACTACCGTAATAATGTATACAATGTACGTAGTGGAATATACATGCAGTCATTTAAGTCCATGATTAAAATCAAACCATATTTCAACAATATTGTTTTTTCTTTAAGTCCTTTAAGGTCAACGTTACAGGTACTTTTGCCACGATTAGAAAAGTGCTGATTATACTATTTTTTGCAATGCTTCAATGAACGTGACGGTGCACGTGGCATCCTTTGATTAATTGAGAGATGTTCTACGCACAGGATTCTAACCGCGGTTCTTGATTGCTGACCAGTCAGCGGATTCGCACATTGCTGACATATACTATAGAAAATATCATTTGAAGGAAAGCTAGATAACTGGCGTGATTACTGTCTGAATCATATCAAAGTAAACTAGCTACATTGTATTCTTGTGTGTTTTTGTAGGTAATTGGATCCAGAAATATAAAAAGTTATTTATCAAAAATGTGTACCGATTTACCATCCTTCTCACGTATGGTTTGTGTACCATAGCTCCTAAATACTTACACAGTTGTAATATCAACCGTCATAAATATATTCAGATTATTAAAAAAAAAAAAAACATATTATTGTGCCTGCCGTGTAGAAGATGTTACTTGAACCTTAACATAATTATGGTCTTTCTTTACTGTACTGCTACAGTATGTCCTTTTATTTATTTATTTATCTATTTATTTATTCATTTCAACAAAAAAGTATCCCTTGTTTCCTCTCCTCTGTGTAGAGTATGTTACCACAATTTGTACGTGTAAGATTGATCGTATTAGTTGACGAGATGTCCAGCGCACAGACCAAATGTTTTAGATCGTCGTCATGTTACAAGCGATTTTATAACTGTTTAAATTAATAATATTGTTTTTTCTTCTTATACCGCTTCTTGTCATATTGTTTGAAAGCTGTGCCTGTGCTGATGATTACAGTGACGTTATTTACGTCACATCTTCTGTAAATATGACGTGATATGACGTGATATGACACAATTACGTCACCGGGTTTTATATGATTGGTTTGAACATATTCTCATATGATGATTATCAATATCAGTTTAAAGACCCCCAAAAACAAACACGGAGAACTGTATCTACATTTCCTTTTCTTTTTACGCCTCGATACATTTACCTATTTTATCTCTAGTATTATTAATTGTTGTAGCAGGAGCTAAGGATTATGGCAACAATTTTTGTTTAAAAAAAAGAAGACAAAATTAAAATGCAATTGTGTCTGTTTAAAGAAATCATCCAACAACATATGGGCTGGGATGAAGTGAGATCTTTGATGTCGTTCACAAGCCACCCGTCAAAGAAACCTGTAGCGCTAAATAAATCCATTTGAGTTAAGAAAGTTCATTACTTAAGACAAAATCGTAAGTTAGGGTAGCCCCTAAGCTGTCGTAAGTTACGATGGTTTTTTACGCGTAACTTAAGATACGAAGTTTAGTAAGACGGAGATTTAACGTAAGATAAGGTTACGATAAAATCGTAACTTAAGTTGCTTAGTAAAACTCACCCCCACGTCGCAAAACTAACTAATATCACATTCTACTTACAGAACACTACATAACGTGTTAAACTTTTAGGCTAAGACTCTGATGTTTTTTTCTTATATTTTCCTTTTCAATGCAGTTTGAGAAAAACAGGAATAATACAGTAAGTAGTTTAGGATACATTAAAAGCAAAAACTCACCAACGTGTGTCCATAGTGACTTGAACATTCTTATCTAACATGACGAACAGGATAAACGGATTAATTATTATTAAAGCAAGTTGATATTTTAACGTTTTAGATACCGTTTCTTCTTCTCAAAGCAGCTCTTAATAGAACAAGGTCGTGCAAGGAAATAAAAGTTGTCCTTCATTTATAACATTTTCTTGTCTTCCTTAACAAAAAGTCCACTATTACGTAACGAGTTTCAATGTTACCAAGTTTTAGAATATATGATCTGTGATGTTTTCTGGCCTGTTAATGTTTAGCACCTACTATTCTCGTTTATAAGACACGCAATTTTAAAAGCGAGTAGGTTTTCAATATAAAATAACTATTTACAAAATAAAAAGTACGTATTCCTGGAATATGGATGTGTACTGTGCCAATGTACGTCTGGAGAACGATTGTGTAATTTTATTGCCGAAATATCCTCAACATAAAGGAATCTGTTGGTATAAATGTTGTACTAAACACTGGTTTCTCAGAGTTTATACAGTTTGTTTGTATTATACTCAAGTTGGTCGTAAACCGTCACCTTCACTATTGGGAATATTGTATTTATAAACAACCGCTCGTTACTTGGCAATATCATCAAAGTCGAATTATTTATATCATTTTGCGTGCATGTGTGTTTTTATCTATAATACATAGTCTTAGTTTTTTTCAAGTCAAATGAATACCGCTCGGAACAATAGACGTCTCAAGAAGGAAAAGAATAGTATTTAGGGACATGACTAAGAGATCGGAATGGATTAAAGTGGAACATTCCTTGGAAACATACAAGGAAGTGGCAAGATATTTATTCTCGATAAATGACTTAGAACACTGTACATGTACAGGAAACTTACTTGTTATTTATTATTTGCGTTAGCCGAATTTTCTAATACAGTGTTTCATGGAGTTTTAATCAATTTTGTGAATATCAAAAATTCGCTTGCTTCGTCATTTAAGGCAATATAGAGATCCCCTAGAAAGGAATTAATTTCGGCACATCCGTTTAATATTTACGCAAAAAGCATATAATACTTCACAGGGTTGGTAACTATCAAATAATTGGATTTGGAGTAGCATTCCCTTCCGGAACACGTGGTCTTCTTTCTTTTGTATATATTTAGTTTTTTCGATTTTGTGTTTGAATTACGGTTTTTTTGACACCTCGGAATTCTTTTGTTGTTTGCTGTACATGATCTTGACATAAATATTGCTTTTGCATAATTAAAACATAATGCGAAATTTGGCTTTGCACAGAGAATTGCCAGTTCTAAGGTATGAAAAAAGAGCTGTTACGACTGAGTGTTATTGTGATTTATCAATGGAGCAGCATTGTGGCCAGTTGTCAGTATAATGTAACCGGGCGGAATGCTGTGCTGGGTGCCTTCGGCATGGTATTTCAATAAGATAGCACTATGAAGCCGGCTCAGATCCGCGCTATCACAAGGAGGCAAATACATATACCCTGTCTCCGGCACACATACACAGGTGCACGCACACACTAAACAACACAATGCATTTGGCCTTAGCTGTTGATAGGACGGTTAACAATGTACAACCAACCAACCGATCGACAGAAAATGGCGTGACATACGTGAACACGGGCGGGATATTTTGAATTTTTATATATCTATAATTAGGGAACAAAGGATTTTCCTGGCGTTTAATTAGAGGAAATTTGATAACTTTATCATTCGATTGCGATATCTTTTCCTTTCGTGAGATCCAAGGACAGAATTTAGCACAGAGGTTTGGAATCCATGCGTCTAAAGGCTCAGACTAATGAGGATGCTGTTCGTTCATTCGGAAGACCCATATAGTTTGGTAACCTCGTATATTACGTTGTCTGTCTGTCGCTAGGTATGGCCATGCGGAATATGTAGGCATTTATTAGTCGTCCGCTAGGAATGGGTCGTGATTTTCGTCGTTATCTTTTGATTTATAGATGTTTAGTTTCGGATGGGGATGTAGGGCAATGCGGGGACTAGAAAATTTATTTCAGGTTCTAGCGAACCTCAAAATATCAATCATATTTTTTTTCTGTTTACGTTGTGTGGACATTTCAGTCACGTGCAATTTTTTTTTATATCTGCACGTGAGATATAATTTGTATTCCACTATAATGTTCCTCATTATTTTACCCCCGCAACGAAGTGAGGTGTTCGTCTGTCTGTCCGTAGAAAAAGTTTGTCCGGACAACTCCTTCTAAAGTTGTTCATCCAGGTATATTTTTTTTCATTTTGACCCTTTTTGATGGCGTTATTGCCCTTTGTTGAGACAATTCCTTCAAAACTATGGGGCCAATTTCAACGGGTGTTTTCAGAGATGATAACTCCCCCTGATGTTGTGCATCCAGGTATTTCTTTTTCCGGACTTTTTTATGGAGTTATTGCCCTTTGTTGAAAAAAATCCTTGTCCTGACAATTGCTCCTTATCTACTGGGCCGATTTCAAAGAAAATTTACAAATATGGTAACTCAGCCCTGACGTTGTACGTCCAAGTAGTATTTTTTCATTCTGACCCTTAAAGAGGGAGTTATGGCCCTTTGTTAAACCTTTGTCTGCCTCTTTACTACTGGGCCGATTTCAATGAAAGTGTACAGACATTGTAATTACCTCCTGATGCCGTGCATCAGGCTAGTATTTTTTTCATTTCAACCTTTTTTTAGGAATTATGGCCATTCGTTAAAACACTTTGTCTTGCCAACTCTTCCTTTACTACTAGGACGATTTCAGCAAAACGTGTTTGGGCTAACATGATTTGGTATGCAAATATGTTTCAAAAGTCAAAACCCGTTTTAATTTTTGTGCGATTTTGCCGTTTTCTCACACTATTTGATTTATATTAAGACCCACGAAAAAGCAGATAATATTGAACATTATTATTTTTTCATATATGCCCAACAAGTGCATCACGTGTCCACCGATAAAAACCGATATTGATTTCGAGCTCGTGATTTTTGTTGTAAAACTGGGTGTTTCTAAAAATAGAATTATGACGTGTCACCAAACAACTCACCGTCCCGCTTCCGAAGCTTTTTTGTTATGGGTTTTTTTCAGATTGCTTACATCACTGTTTTTATATCATAAAACAATTGTATCCTTTAACTTCGGTCGATACCTGGATTTATCGACCAGAGAAAAGATATATTGACCTCGGACTGCGTCCTCGGTCTATACATTTTTTCTCGGATCGATAAATCCAGGTTTCGACCTCAGCTAAAGGCTATAATTGAATATTCTTTTCTATGTTACCAAGAACCAACGAGTATCATTTGTGAGGCAGAATCATAGTGAAAATATGGATTGTGGGTCATAGAAGGTTTAAAAATAGGACCAAGTCAGTTCTAATGGTGAAAAGTCCTGCAAATTGTAAGCCAACAATTTCTAGTAAGTCCAAGTGTTATCATACATACTTACCTAGATATAAAGTGCAAACATTCAGCCAGGTATGATTTGTTGCAGGGAATTGCTTACCCACTCAGAACACCGATTGTTTCTTATGATTTTTTAAGCATGTGCTACCTTTTCTGTCTCCTCGGTTCGTAATGTTGTCTTCTCGGTTTTTGTTTTTGTTTGTTTCATGATTGCTTTATGTCTCTTCGTTCCTGTTGTTGTCTTCCATTTTTGTTTAAGTCTCCTCGTTTCCTGTTGTCTTTCCGTGATTATATTTTCTTGGTTGCCTATTGTTGTCCATTTATCCGGACTTCCTCAATGTGTACTTACATAACCATGCTGCAATATGGGTTTTTTAATCCCAGAACCTGCTTGTCTTTTTATTCATTACTTTCCCATGTAGATTTCATTGAACAAGAACTATCCAAAAAATAGTGTGGGGCAAATTGCCTTGAATAGACAATTAAAACTGAAAACAAAAACGTTCTACAAAAAAAGGCATTCAACAGTCAGCATTTTTTGTTGTTATGATAGACGTAAATATATTTTTTCATTAATTTAACAGCAGAACATATTCTAGATTACAAGATATGCAGAAAAATGGCATGAAATATCGTAAAACCGGTAATGGTATTTAAAATGATTGATGTTTTTCACAACAAATAGACGCCTAGGTATTCATTTTGTGTCATTATTGGATCATCTTTCTGTAGTAACATAACACTAGATTCCATTATCTAGATGTCAATGATGCGGTTGGTGCTGACAGTTATGAAGAGCTCCAAGAAAATGTCTTCAACAGAGAACGCTGTCACAATCAATTCCTGAACAACGGCCCACGTATTTTTGATGACATTTTCAATATGCATTGGAGTGGAAAAGACGACACATTATGACGGCAATGGAGTCGGGCCTGAATGTTGGTTTCTATATCTCTGACTGTTGCTGGAAGCACAAACTATTTGTACAACCACTAGAATTATGAAGTAAGGAAACACCAATACAATAAGTTAGTAAGTCGACTAGAATTCCAAACAAAGTTAAAATGTTTTCAGTACCATATTGCAATTTTGTCGATTCATGACTTATCAGCGGCATGAAAGGTCAAATGCATTGTAATCCATGTCTAAAGTGTGCAGAATAACAGCAAAAGGGGGAAAGGTGCGTATACAACCCCGTTTAATGTTAAAATTTTACAACGCTTATCTACAGCAGATAATTAAGTTTAAAACTAGAATTCCTTGCAAACCTTGCCAGAACAGATTTGGGTATCTGTATTATTTGTCTATTAGCGAGTACTTCTGGTAGATGATTTGCCCTTCAGTGAAATCGTTCAAATCTCCGATTAACACTATGAGCAGGGAAATTATTACCTTCTGTCAAATAAAATTTAATTCAAATAGATTTATTACTATAGTAAAATCGATAACACATTAACCAGTAGCATTTGCATTTGATTAAAATTGAGCATTTGACTGGATGAAATAAGGATTCACTCTTTCTTCAATTTCTGTCATAAAATAAAATAGGTTTGCCATTGTGAGAACAAGAAATACAGGATAATAAATAAGACGTCATGATGACATTACTATTGACCTTGAGAGAGGTAATGAACAGAACGTTAAAACCAATTTCATTCTGATTAATTATCTTATAAACGTTATTTAATTTACAACAATTCCGAAAGTGTATTGCAACACAGTTATTACATCTTATATTAATTGCTCTTGTTGGCCAGGATGTTGGCGCGCAGGGGGCCTTTATGTGGGAAGAAACCGGAGTACCTTGAGAAAACCCACGTGGTCGGGCAGGTTATGTCATACCTATTCAAGTCCAATCCCGGCCGCCCTGGAGAAAGGCTAATGCCTTATCCACTTCTGGTATACGTCACCAAACCAACCAATCTAAATACAGTTCATACCTCCTGAGCTCCTGACAAAGCTGGACGAATCTGATATAGAGGATCAGCTGGACTACTAAGTATATTCTTACAATAAATGCATATCGACACTGTTACTGTTAATTAGTTAATACAGTGAGAACCTATCTGTTTTTGATGAGTAACTGATTCGTTATTTAGATAACACACTAGAGTCTCGGTAATATTCATTGACCTATGTTAACAAGTGTTCAAACCGGAAACACCTGACTGTTATGGATTTTCGTTTTTCCCACAACCACTATAGGCTTCCTCACTTCCGACTCATTGAATAAACCCTTCAAGGAGGTGGTAAACATTTTTCGATACCCACTAGTGGGTACAACCCTGGACGTTATTTCATAGGTCAATCTTTTAATTATAACAACAATTAGCATTGCGATCGGAACTGAATGATGCATCTCAATAGGAACTAAGTTGTGCAGATATAATATCTGACAGTTGTTGGAGGAAAAAGTCTACAACCTCCTGACGGTTGATTATCATGTTTATCTAACTCCCAGTTGATTTTTACATTGTAAAAGACACTTGGTAAACCTCGTGTCTTTATATAATTTGAAAAGTTACCTTACTCGAGTAAGATAAATAGGAAAACCAACCATCACTCGTTGGGGAACCTCTGTTTGACTTCTGGTACAACTCCCTCTGCTGAAGACTCCTATACAGACGAAAGACCCTATGCTGTAGTAAATATGTACTTTGATTCTCCAAATCGATATAGTATTCTTTAGGAATAAAGCAAAAGGTTTCATCTCAATCTTCTTCATATTTATTTCATAAAAGCATCAGAAGTAAAAAGAGTAACAAACTATTGTTTTAAAGAAGATAATATTATCAACATGCTGGCAGATACTATTACAACGTGATACAGTGTGCATGAAGAATGGAGAAATAGTCCGAGCTATTTTAACATGATTAGTTCTGTATGAGCTTGCTTATTGTACAAATATATGGAGACCTCCCCATTCTCAATGATGTCTGACGCCGACTTATTATTTGTGAGTAATCTGCGACTGTATGCAATACCTAATACCAATGGAAAAGATTTTGAAAAAGTTCACAAGCCATCAATTGCGCAATGACAGATCAATGTTTCATTTAATATTACTAGGGCATTTTAGTTGCATTTTAAATATGGGTTATCATTTTAACCATTGATTAAAGTTAGCAGCTATTACATCAAAATTACAATTGCAGTTGCAGGACTAATACGTGAACTTGATTTACTGCTGGAATGATTTGTACTTTGCTTTTTCAGTTCATCTTCCGACTTTATGTCTTGAAATTTCTTGCCGAATAAATGTCAGAGCTGACGGTGACGACAATAGGCATTAAGATCATATTGTTAGTAGTCATGCAGTATGCCACATCGGTGTGAAGACCTGTGAATAACTAGTCCCTTATAGAACTGTCTTGGAATCATTTCACCACAGCAATACGTGTACATCCTTTTACATTATGCTGGAGGGTGGGTTGTCTCCGGTCTAGTCAGAGAAAACGTTAGTAGTCCGCCTGTATGTACTTTAGTTTGGAAATGTCACCATTGCAAAATAAAGGGTTAACATGTATGTGCGCCTTTTCACTATCGTTCCGATCAATGATTACAACGTATGTGGATAGTTATTGTGCAGATGACTGTTAACTTGATTTCGCACTCGGCCTCTGCATATATTGAAGAACAAGACAGTAAGACAGAAGATATATATTAAGAAGTAAGACATTGACAATATACCAACAAAAATAAAACTTATACCCATTAATACATTCATGTAGTACATGGGTATATTATGTGGTTTAGTTACTATATAATGAATATATATAAACTGTATTAAGGATGTGAAGCCGGACGAATCAGGGTCATACGGTTCAAAGTAAATCGAGTACACCCACACTAATTGTGTCAAGGCAATCAGCCAATCAGATCTCCAGATTTACAAAAGTTAGTGAAGGATTTGCTAGGAATTTTATGTGCCCCCCCCCCCCCCCCCCCCCCCCCATGCAATGTCTGCTTCACATTCTAAGCTGGCATTGTTTGGTAACAGTGATTCAGATATGTTTACCTTGTAATCGATTTTGTGACAGGTGTATCATTGCGCTCCGCGTTTTTGGTAGATGTATTCAAGATACTGTTTATGTTGTAAATATGTTTATGTAACATGGTGGACATTTTTGGTACCATGTCTGCCAAGGTGTTCGTCATTTAATGAAGTGACATTTTCAGGACATGTTTTAATCTTTTTTGTTGGTATTTATATCAAAAGGGCCTGGCTTAAGCCGTGATCTGATGATCGTGATGGAGATTTATAGCATTAACACGTTTACGTTTGTCTTTTTATCCATCTAAAAGTGTTGCTTTTTTGTCATTGTTTTTTTGGCGCGAGGGGGGGGGGGGGGGGGGGGAGGGGGGATCTACAAAATGCACAAAGAACATACCAATTGTACCCATGAACTTTGATTAACAAAGTGCTCTATTAGTTTCTATTTTTCATAATTGTGTTGATATATTGTGTTTTCGAAAACCTAGCACGCAATCACGCAACGGGCGATCGAAGTGAGCGAAAACAAGGTTACGCCATCATTTAAAAATCTTCACGTGATCCAAAAATCCCTTCTTCAGTGAGTGCGATTTCTCAGTGTTAGTGTTAGGTCGTGGCGCTGAATTATTGACTCAGAGTTAACGCCACAAGGAAATTTGGCTGTAATTTGTTGAGACAACAACCATTAAAATTTCCATCAGAACTAGAGATGTTTGGGAAGCGAATTGTCTTTAAGATTTGATCGATGAATAAAAATATAAATAAGGATGAAACTAGAATACCATTTCTCTACAGCTCATTCGTCTGTATGAACAATGACATATTTCGTCTTTGTAATGAGGTTGCTATTTAGTGAAACACACACATTTTTGTGACAGAAAAAGGCTTGCTAGGATATTTGAAATATGAAACAATATTATAAGGGCAAAATCACTTCATAGCACGGCAGTTAAAAAATATAAATATAAATAACTAAATCAAAATATGAACATGCATTTTTTATTCCAGTTTCTCGTAAACATATATTGTCTATATTAATAAATATATTAAAATTAGATTGATGATATTACAATTATACAAAATATTAGAAGAGGACATGATTATGGACATGTGACCTAGAGGTGGTCAGAATGTTTATTGTTAATGAAATACCTGTACAGGCGTCAGAGGCACTACAAGCGTCAGTGAAACGTAGACACGCGTCTGTTGTTGAGTACACGTGTTGAATAGTAGGATTTACAATTCACAGAGTGAAATCCGTTTTGACTCGGATGATTCACTTCAAAACGAAAAAGTCTTCTTAAATTGTTTCTAAAATGTCTACTGAGGCAAACATATATCCAGAAATTAATCTGGTATGTTATAAATAAGCAAAAGTTAGATATGACGGCTATAACCAATTTCGCGTCGATTTTAATTATATTTATGTCACAGACATCTATGAGAAACACAATACTCACTGGAATTTCTACTAGACAAAAGGTTACAACGATCAGAATCACCATTACCGTGGTTCTACGAATCAACCGGAAGTCAGTTCTCTCCACTTCGTTGTCCTCTTCCCGGTGTAAGTCCAGTATCCGGTGGGATTCTACAATAAGTTTCTGGACCAGTGCGATAGTCGCGCACACTAGTATCACACATGGAAAGAATTGTCCGAAAACGAGGCGGATGAATTTCACAACTTTCTCTATACCGTAACCAAACATGAAGACTTCTTCTTGGTAACATAAACAATAAGGAATTACCAGACCGCTTTCGTCAATCCGAGTCCTCTCCTCAAAACGGTCTTCTAAAAACCACAAGGAGTAGACACCTAGAACCAAGATATACACCAGCAGTATTACTAAGATCGAGTTTTTATGTGACCAGAATCGTCTCCCTGGAATCGGAAATGCGACAACAATGAATCTCTGAATACCAAGTACAACCGTCAGCCATATTGACACCGCGTGGAAAACGGCGGTAATTTTGTAAGCGATGCTGTGGTATATACACAACGGATACGGAAGTCCGTCTTGGTAGTTCAACACGTTACCCATACTGTAAAAGTATACATACATTGGCGTAATAACACTTGCCGCCAAAATATCACTGACGGCGAGAGCTGTGAGAAGTATGGTTGTCGGGGAGCGCATCCGGTTCATGGTAAAGACGATGGTGACAAGAATATTTGTACAAAGGGTTGTACAGGCAAGGAGGGGACAGAGAACACCGTACATAGGGAACCAATACGGGTACAATATCGGCAGGCAGTTCAACGAATTCTCCAGGAACGTCTCATTTGTAGAATTGATAAACACCATGGTTGTCTTTTTAGAACAAAATGTATCATGTATTACGACCACAAGTTGTTGTCAGACGTTGGCGTAACAAAACGCGACAGAACTGTAAGGATTTTTCCTTCAGGAGAGAGCTAGAATTAAACTGGATCGGACGTTGCTGTTGGTTGCATGAGAAGACCCATGCCATACATACGTCCGTTCCCCTCTAGGCATCACATGGGTGTATAATGTAATCAGTCCGTTATTGTAAGGATTAGTGCCCTCTTACACGGGTACAGCAGTACAATATTCAGATAAGATGGCCGCTGTCCAAAAGGAATACACGCTTTACATGTCCGAATTACTCGTATCATCCTCCGTCTCGAGTGGTCATTACAAGTTAGAACAACGAATCCGTTTTATTCAGAATTTTCTTATAAAATCCGACAGCACCTTTGATATAAATATAATTGAGTTAGTAGTTATTTGCTCCCCCCCAAAAAAGTGCACGCACAGACAATGGGGAAATGTCCGAGAATTAGCACCTCGCGAACGATGCGCTTTGCTCGTCTACTACTGCCGATCGCGGTGTCTATATAACCAACTCCATTCTCGTCAATCTTGAGAGGCGATTCGGATAAATCCGTGTTAGTGATAATGACTTTATATAATGTGTGTATTGTAGAGGACTGTCAGCCTGGCTCGCAGACACTCCAAAACGTGGGTTTCAATCATACAGTTGCCATGGCTACAACTCACCGGAAAATTCCGTTGATGAGACAGAGAAACACATAGAATATTTCACCAAGGGCTTCGTTTGCCTTATAAAACGCAGCATGAAATGAAGAGAACAATTTAATGAAAATTACTGAACGCGGTACCGCGATTTAGGCTTGTTGATGTTTTGTGGCGAAGTCGTAAAGAATAGTACCGCCAATTTGGTATATTAGGCGACTGAACGGTAAATGACATCGCCTTGAAAATCGGCAACATTACTTTCCCTTATAAACAACAGTGTGATATTGTCAGTCTTTTCTTTGTTGTAGTAGAGAGATTGTATTGAATTGGATGAAGTCTCTAGATATATATTTTGAAAGTAGCCCATGGTGTAAGAATAATAAAACGCTGCTCCAACATACGATTCAACAGCATCTTCTATAAACGTAGAACCGTTAAATGTCGCACCGAGACAGTCCCGGGCGTTATAATGTAGAAGTGTGGAGATTACATGATCTGTCATTTGAGCGATATCATTTACGTTGTTGATAGTCAAGGCCGCTGTCAAGTAAATTGCTAGAATTACATAAAATACCAGCGAATTATTTCTATCAATACCGATCTGTTATCTCGATATCAATCAACTTTGTTTTCCTCTCGATCCGTTCCCCCTCATCTCCATCTTGTGTTATCAACTAGATTAATCTGACGATAGGCATAGCAACACATACTTAGAAACGTAGGAACCTGTACGGGGTCAGAGATCTGACATGGAGCAGTCGCTGAAGGCTGCAAACACGGTCTGCCTTGTCCAATGGGTCCAGCTAATATACAGGTATACACACTAACCTCGAATACTGACAGTAATAACCCAACAGAACACACAGAACGCCCAACGAGGCAGATTTTGTGAACAATACAATCCTGTGGTTTGTGTGCAAATACGACTCTTCAAAGAAGCATGATGCTCTCTTCAATCATCCAGAGTACATAAAGAAGAATACATAAGTACATTACATACCTCCTGAGTGCCTAACTGATGATTCTTTTCACTAAATCGATTATTGTGTACATTGACATCATAGCGTATACAAATTTCAACCAAATTATGCATTGCATTTCAGAAATCAAATTGCTTATTTCCACTGACAAAACAAATGCATATATATACGTGCATTGCGTGTTGCATGAACTAAACTATATACTGTCAAACTTCATTGTCTATGTACGAGCATATTTGTTATGGGGACTCACAGCCAAAAACAAGCTAATGATAACACACAAATATAATAGATATAAGTCGGCTATACACCTTGAAGAGAACAACCTTTTTGTAATACGTACATGTTTGACTCAAAAGAATTTTCTCTCATTCATCATAAAACATTTCAGATTCTTACCATGTGTTGTTTATCTGTTGAAGTAATATTTAATGCAATACATTCCTGAAAACAAAGCAAGTAGGTTAATGATAGTTTAGAAATCAAAAAAACAAAATTAACATAGGATGTCTTCAAATCCTATTTATTGAATTAGACATTCAAACAACGGGATGATCATTTTTTGTTGACTCATTTCAGATAAATAAACAACACGAGGTAGCTTGATATATTGAATAAGGGAACACACATTATTTCTGATTTATCCGTCAGTAAAAGACGGTTCATTGATAGCCAAGCCTAGAATGATATGGATACTTAATCAACGTAACATAGGTCGGTCCTAATTAAGTAAATGGTTGAGTCACTGATGTATACCCCTCCTTATCTACTCAGAGATCGATTACAAAACATTCTGACATGTTCTATTTATTCAGAAAGATAGAGGGATGAGTTTGTAGTGATAAATGCCTTGAATTTGTAAACATCTCGCTGAATATACAAGTGGGTTTTTTTTTTGCAGGGGGTGGGTTGGGTTCAGTTCGCGTTCCAAAACAAACATTTGTATAATATTAATACAGATTTATGATAACAAATGAAAATGACGACATGTTTTTTTACACTCAATAATATCTCATTGCTTTTCACTAACACAGATATGCAATAAAACAGAATATCTAATACTATCTAATGTATCTACCGTAATACAAATAGAACAAAAAGCCGCATGTTATACGGCCTAGGGTAGCAGTGTACAGTATCGTACGGTGCCCATGGGTGATATTTTTGTACAATGAATAACCCCTGTACTATTACATGTATCAAAACTTTGGAAAAAAATCAGCTTTAAAATTGGCATATACTTAATGAATTGGACTATGTGGGCTTCACATTTAAAAAAACAAAAATTCGCACTTGGCTTGAGACTACATTTTTGGCTATTTACGAATCTGTGTCTACACAACAAAAGCTAGCTTTTCATGTAGTCTTTTTTTTGTACTCAGCACATGTGTAAATATTGTGAAAAATCCAGTTTAAGGACCTATGCTAAAACGTGAGTTTCTGCGACCGAGTAGGTGATATTTAATTTAAGACAGGTTTTAAGAAAAACATTACTACTTGCGTGGGTCAAATGTTGGGTAAAAAATCATGATTTTTAACACTTTTTGGCGTTTTTTGATGTGGTACCGATGGTTTTTACAAGTCCGAAATCTGGGGAAATCACCGTTTGAAAACAAAATCATTCTTCTAAAGAAAACGTATTCAAAATGTAGTTTATAAATATATATATGTAGGTGTGATGCGCAGGATGAATCCGCTATCCATGTTTATCCGAGACATGCCTTTTATNAAATATCCATCATACCGCAACATACGCGGAAAACAATATTAATCTTCCAGTGAATGCAAACAAATTGTTATCCGGTTAATAACCGAAATACCACCTTTCTCTCCAAACAAATTGTTATCCGGTTAATAACCGAAATACCCCCTTTTTCTCCAAACAAAGCGCGTGTTTTGAAAGTGTGATATCCTTATTACTGTTGGATTGTATTCGTTAAATAAGACAGACAATATGTTTTATATTTCAAAGCGAAGTATGTGTTTTGTCGCTGATTTGCACTGGTACCTCATCTTTCAGCAGTGTCCATTCTTGTACTGTTTTAAGATGTTTGTGCAATTAATATGAACGAACATGAGTAGCAGCTCGGTAGGCCAGATGTAGGTTGTAAGAAGCTAGAACACTTCTACCAGAAATCTGTTTACAAATGTAAATGCATGTACGGCCTATATAACAAAATGATGCTAATAACGGTAAGCTTATTTGGTTGGACCGATGTCGATTCATCGTATACAATATGCATGATCATGACTTTCGGACAGATGAAGAAGAAAATTAAGAGCATTTATAATACCCAGTTGCTATTCGAGATATGCTGAGGGGAGTCCAGAGAAATGATCATTAGTACTTCTAAACCTCAAACCTATTGTTGTCGCATTTGTGCCATAACAAAATAGAGTGTGAAGATTTAACCTAAATATGTTGACTTAGTACGAAAAAAATTAAGACAGCCACTAAACAGTGTACCGTGTATCCTTCATCAAATACAAAGGTTAGAGTCGGGGTGATAAAAGTTGAAATTAGTAAAAAAAAGAGATGATTTTACTCTTGAAACGAGCTGATATAACGTCACCATTCCAGATAATGTCAGACACCGATCTTATTTTTTTCATTATGATATGATGCTACTCTCTAACACTGTTTAGTTGTGAGATGAGGCGCTAGTAGCCTCGGAATACCTCAGTGGTTGTCCTTTTGTGGGAGATGATTTGTCATAATACACATTGTTAGGGAAAACCTTTGTTTCCCTGCTCCATTGTTCGGGATAGGTCAACAAGGTAATGTCTGACGAACGCGGCGCGTTAATATACGTCTGTATTGTAGATTGACGTGATAGACAGAAATAGCAACAGCAGGCATGCGGGGGACATAATTATGATATATTAGTATGTACATTTAAGTACGTATGATCATACAATACTCGGCCTGGGAGTGCTGGACAGAGGCCGAACTCCTGGTTACAATCGATTTCACTGATATTCAAATATAATCCAAAATTACTCCATACATTTGTGTAGGACAAATTCTACCGCAGTAGGATTTTACTTAATTGACAATTTATTGTTTTGTTGTTTTGGGTTGTTTTTTTGTTGTTATTTTTTTGTAATTTGGAAACTATTTGATCGATCAAAAGGATACACATTCTTTTGAATATGGACATTCAATCCGCTAACTCTTCCTGTAACACGTTGCGACCGTACGCAGAACGTTCATACAAGAAAAGAAAATAGGTAATGGTAATTTAACCTTGACAAAAATACTGAATTGACCGAGAGAAAAAAGTCCGGACGTTATGTCTGCGTCGAAAATATGAAGGCGGATTGTATCAGACGTTCTCTGACTGTCATTATATCATATTTGCATCCCTTTTTTTCTTAGTTTATGTTAATCACTCTTGTTGACATTGATGAAAGCGGACAGTAAATCTTATTGTAGGGGGAAACCGGAGTACAATGTAACCGAAAAAAACCAACGTAGTCGGGCAGGTAACTCGATACCTTTCTACGTGAGATTGTGTACTCAAACCCCGTCCGGTTTGGTGAAAAGCAAGTGCACTAACTACTGCGCAACCCGCATGGTTTTCAGTCATGTGATGCACAAAATCTAGTATGGCCCTTTACCGAAACAAAGTTAAATTTTAGGAAAAATAACATGGAGAACGTTATAAACGACGTACCTCTCGTTCAGGCCAATACTTGTTTATTTAGTTTAACTGCTTGTGATATGTTTCCATACATTTGTTAACGTGTGTACGATGAAGAAAGGTTTAGATGCGGGGCAAAATCGAATACAGTATCTAAGACACATTTCTTAATTAAGTCACCAGCTCTTTATCAAGTATAATTGTTGTATACATCAAATTGCATGTTTCATCCTATTACACTTGCCCGTTGTGCAATGGACAAGAACAATGAGGTCTACGGTTTTAACGAGACACATCCTGCGGCATCTTCTAAATCCAAGGTTAAATCGAGTAGAATTGCATAAATCTTCTCAACAAATCTGCTCGTTGTATGGGATTCTGTTCACAATGTTTTGCACGTCCGCCCAACTCGACATGCATTTTCAGATGAAATTGTCGTGTCTGCTTAGACAATACATAAATTGGAGCTGGTTCCGTGACTGTGGTGATTAACGCTCTAGGCTGTAACTTAACTCGTGGTAGCTTCACAAATTACCTCTCTTCTTAACATATCGTAAACTATATTTCATGTCTTATCCCGTCAGTTGTTCGGGGGTATTTTCTTTGAAAAGTAAGTCTGAGAACGCGATTACACCTAATGAATGTCGGAGTTTCCAATTCACATGCTGATATGAGCCGGCCGGTATTTCATATACCAGACATATGTTGTCTGCCACAGTATTACGTTCGTGAAATTAAGAAGCGATAGCTGTTTAAATTAGTCTCAATCTGCATGCCTGGAATATGAATTTTTGTGATGAATCTATCTTATAAAGTAACCCTTGCCATGTGCCATTAATTCTTGAGCTTATAGCGGACACAATGAATAGCGGCCTTCAAGTGCCTTTGTCCCTGCTGGGTAAGTAAATAAGTAACAGACTAAACTCTGGGTTAATAAACGAGTATTATATATGTTAGAATTAGGGTTAATAAACAGACTAAAATCTGGATTAGTAAATAAGTAAATAGACTGAAATATTGGTTAGCAAATAAGTAGACAGACCTAACTCAGAGTTGGTAAATAAGAAAACAGACTTAAATCTGGTTAAGTAAATAAGAAAACGGACTAAGATATGGGTTAGTAAATAAGTAACAGACTAAACTCTGGGTTAATAAATGAGTATTATATATGTTAGGGTTAGGGTTAATAAACAGACTAAAATCTGGATTAGTAAATAAGTAAATAGACTGAAATATTGGTTAGCAAATAAGTAGACAGACCTAACTCAGAGTTGGTAAATAAGAAAACAGACTTAAATCTGGTTAAGTAAATAAGAAAACGGACTAACATCTGGGTTAGTAAATGAGTAAACAGACTAAACTTTGGGTTAGTAAATAAAAACACAGACAAAAATCGGGGTTACAATGTAGTAAATGAGTAAACGACTCAAATAGGGGTTACAATGTAGTACATAAGTCTGGGTTAATAAATAAGTAACAGACTAAAATCTGTAATAGTCAACTAGCAAACAAACCAAAATAGGGGTTAGAAAATAAATAGACCGACTAAAATGTAGGGTTAGTAAGTATTTAAGCAGATGAAAATACTAGGATAGATAAGCATTTTATGAAACAGCCGCTGAATTATTTGTTTATACACCGTATTATCTAACAACAGATATGAAAAACACTATAGAAGTTAAGTGTGTGGAAAAATACGTCCTCGATACTCCAGGGGTTACGCTCACTTTCGCTGTCTGCACCCCTGGAACATGTCATCGCAAAATTGAAGGCTCAGTATGCACCACCTTGAGGATGAGACGAGGAGACCAGCTTTATAGTTTTATACACATCAAAGCAATCTCGCGGTCACGTAATGGTAAAAATTGACTGGCTTTGAAGTCGGGTGTCGCTTCTCTGTAACCTTCACATGAAGGGTATCAGCCAAGCGATTGGGCAAGTGGGTTTTTTTCTACCCGAGACCAATCACACAGATATCTTTGTGCCTTCAATTATGCTATGACATATTACAGGTGATGCAGAGAGCGAAAGTAAGCGTAGCAGCTGGATTGTCGAGAATGGGGGAAATAGGAGTGTACGGATGAGGAAAAGTGGCTTGTCATGAGCAATTGTTAAACATATCCAATGTGTGTCACGGAATTATCAGTTAAAGCCTGGCAACAGCAGTTCAAAATGGGAACAGTAATAATACTATTTAAACAAACAATAAAGAGAGACCCGATGTAGTTATAGAGGTATCATTTTCATGTCAATTAAAACCCATATCGCCAGTGTATCAACTTGGAGGATAAGAGTCCTTCCTTTCCTTATGTTGAGTTGTGAGATCTGGGATATATTTGTGTAAGTCGGCCATAAGTTATATGAATATATATTCCACTGCAAACCTGCACAGACAATGCAAGGTTTTGATAGACGATGTCGGAAAGATAAACGATCTCATTCTTAAGTTTATTCGAGGTCAAAAGAGAAACTTAATTTACGAAACAAAAGTTGATAATTTCTATGAAATTAATTAATAGAGAGGGAATAATCCTTTTGAATTAATTATTTTTGGCACGCGTTTTATGCAATACACCAAAACAAAGTCTAGTCACTAGGATTCATAACGGACATACGCGAAACAATCACGTTTTATTGCATCAAATATTTCTTCATGACGTTAAATGACGACCTCCCAAATAAGCAATCGTGGGAAGACTTCGGGGACCGAGTCATTAACACAAGCGAAGAGAAGATCTATCAGAAAAGAAAGGTTCGTTTTTTTTCGAGCGTCAATCCACAACTGTATGTTAACTCCCTATCCTGTCGAAACCTGTTGTTATAGAAACACCGGATATATCCAAACTGCTGTATCTTTCCATAGTGACAGAACCTTTTATGGGCGTTGGAAAAACATGTAATGAAACACTTGTTGTTATTGCCCACACTTAATTGCAGGGTGCTACATTATATAAAGGATGCCATACCAGAGATTGTGGTTAGAATTGTGAATTAATGACTGCGTTAAAATTTAAAATTAGAGTGAAAGGGAAAAGGTTGAAGTTATTCATGGTAAAAGTCTGGTCGATAATCATTTATCAAACTAACAGTGGACAGAAACGATAAAACACATTGTAATTTGGAATGGATTGATGAAACAAATGCACACATCGACTTACCAAAACATGCCATAGAAGTCCCATTTTTCATTTTACTTATCACGTTCACTATGCCTAGAAGATTCATGTAATGTAAAACACTGTAATTTCATGAAAATGGGGGGATATTATCTATTTATTATCATTCAAGTGTTTTAAACAGTAAAAAAAGACTTGTTTATAATCATTTATTTTAAAGAAACAATCCTGGACATGTCAGTTAAATTGGTAAAGTCAATGCTCAAGAATTTGATACCGTATAGGTGTACACATGGAATAACTTATACTGAATCTCGTATATCATTTAATAATGCATAATATTTCATCATAATTCCCATACTAGATTTAATGTTTCGTAATATTTCATCATGATTCACAGACTAGATTAAATGTAACGTAATATTTCCTCATGATTCACAGACTAGATTAAATTTAACGTAACATTTCCTCATGATTCACAGACTAGATTAAATGCAACGTAACATGACTAGATTTAATGTAACTTAATATTTCATCATGATTCATAGACTAGATTTAATGTAACGTAATATTTCATCCTGATTCACAGACTAGATTTCGAGTTACGTAATATTACGACATGATTCCCATACTAAATTTAATGTTACGTAATATTACGTCATGATTCCCATACTAAATTTAATGTAGTTATGTCACGTCATGGTTCCCATACTATATTTTATGTTACATAATATTACGTCATGATTCCAATGCCAATTTAATGTTACGTTATGTCACGTCATGGTTCCCATACTATATTTTATGTTGCATAATATTACGTCATGATTCCAATGCCAATTTAATGTTACGTTATGTCACGTCATGGTTCCCAATACTAGATTTAATGTAACGTAAGATAACGTTATGATTCCCATACGAATTTAATGTTGTGTAACATTACGTCTTGATTCCCCGACCTATATATTGTTGCGTTATACTGTATCATGTTCCTGCACAAGAACCTGCTAGAGTATTACATGTCCTCTACATGTACTGTACTTACCAGATCAGTCATGTGTCAAGAAACATCACATCATGATTCTTATACCAAATTGATTATTTCCTAACTTAGATCACGATTCCCATTTGTCGCCTTTAACGATAGGCAATGGGCTACGACATGTTTTCTCCTTTCCAGAACATGCAAAGGTTAACTATATCAAAGCAAACAAGGTTATATAAGATGTCCTACCTCGGTGACAAACATGCCGATTATATATTTTTACGATTTTTATTGTTCGTTTCCTTAGAATCATCACCCTTACCTTCTATAGGATTTGTTTTTCCTCCACCTAATTCAACCACATGTTCTTCTTTCGATGGGTTTGATAAGTTTCCGTTGTTTTGTGTATTCGCTTCATGTTTTTAAGTTCTGTTTTACTCTGCATTGTTTCAATGAATCAACCAATTCTGAAGATTTTGAAATGTTCATGTTTTCAAATGGGTTATGCGAATATGTGACTATATTGACTTAACATCCATATTTAATTGCAATAAACGTGAGAATGTACACTGCATTGAAATTAATCAAGATATAAAAGTAATTTGATTAAGATTAAAGTCAATACGTTGCGTTGCTGTGAACGTGCGATGGTAAAACCACTTGATATATAACGTTAGAACATTTGTAACCAACACACAGAACTCTTTAGTTTGAAGCAGAAGTCTTCCACAGGAGTTTAAAGTTCAGTGCATAACAATAGGTATAGTTTGTCTTTGTCTCTGAACTCGCTAAATGACAACAAACATATAGTATGAGGGTATGTTACGATGGTAACAAAAGCTATCCAAACAAGCTGGTAACGTTTTAATATGATAACAAGGAAAGCATTATATACTTATTACGATGCTATTGTCATACAGTGGTGTGACTATTCAACTTGACTAGAAAACGTTAACTTGGATATGTTCCTTGATTGACTTTTGCATCCGATATCGAATCTATCTATAAAATGCCATG
Organism: Mizuhopecten yessoensis; assembly: GCF_002113885.1. Taxonomy (NCBI): domain Eukaryota; kingdom Metazoa; phylum Mollusca; class Bivalvia; order Pectinida; family Pectinidae; genus Mizuhopecten; species Mizuhopecten yessoensis. The sequence continues at coordinate 258,039 of NW_018408679.1, forward strand.
TCTTTATGAAGAGATTTTTAGATACACGACCACAAGACGAAATTTAAGTAAAAGCAAACTAATTATGAAATATAAGTATGATTTTAGAGCGTACAGTAGCACGTAGCAATCTAGAACAGGAAATAATTAAATGATACACAACAGATATGATTGGTTGACTCATTCATTAGAATATGAGCCCTCTTACATAAGAATATTACATTGTAAAGTGAAATACTAGGAAGATGTATATCTCAGTAGTTTATAAGGATTTTTTTCTTTAAAAATAATCAGAATTCGCTTTAAACAAACTCCTCCGGCCATGTATTTGAATGATGTTCCTAGCATCACCGATAAGTCCCAGCAGGACGAAACAGGCTGTTTGATGGTGTTATTCATGTTCGGCTTACTGTATCTATTTCCAAATCTTAAAGTTGCAATCAACAGTGTGTATGCTACGTCCATCTCCCTGTTCCCGTATATACACATTTATATCAGTAAGATAAGGTCTATAATTTCTTGAATATGGATTTTGATTTGTGATTTTAGTGATATTATAATGTAGTTTGAAAACTAATACACGTTCTAAGTGAATAAAGAAACCAAACCAGCGCCTGATACGATACACAGGACAATAACCAATATTACCTGTCATTTTAAACGTTTTAGCGATTAATTAAAATATCATTTCTATGAAAAGCGTGAGTTTACTACTGTCCTTTTTACCTTCATCTTTACACTTTAAACCTGAGTACCAACAGCTATACACTTTAAACCCAGGTACCAACAGCTATACACTTTAAACCCGAGTACCAACAGCTATACACTTTAAACCCAAGTACCAACAGCTATACACTTTAAACCTGCGTACTAACAGCTACATACTTTAACCTGAGTTCCAACAGCTATACACTTTAATCATGCGTACCTTCATCTATTCAATATAAACATGCGTACCTTCATCTATACAATATAAACATGCGTACCTTCATCTTTACAATATAAACATGCGTACCTTTATCTATATGATATAAACATGCGTACCTTCATCTATACAATATAAAAATGCGTACCTTCATCTCTACAATATAAACCTGCGTACCTTCATCTATACAATATAACCATGCGTACCTTTATCTATACAATATAAACCTGAGTACCTTCATCTCTACAATATAAAAATGCGTACCTTCATCTCTACAATATAAACCTGCGTACCTTCATCTAAACAATATAAACATGCGTACCTTTATTTATACAATATAACCATGCGTACCTTCATCTATACAATATAAACCTGCGTACCTTCATCTAAACAATATAAACATGCGTACCTTTATCTATACAATATAACCATGCGTACCTTCATCTCTACAATATAAAAATGCGTACCTTCATCTCTACAATATAAACCTGCGTACCTTCATCTATACAATATAAACATGCGTACCTTTATCTATATAATATAAACATGCGTACCTTCATCTAAACAATATAAAAATGCGTACCTTCATCTCTACAATATAAACCTGCGACCTTTATCTATACAATATAACCATGCGTACCTTTATCTATACAATATAACCCTGCGTACCTTTATCTATACAATATAACCATGCGTACCTTCATCTATACAATATAAACATGCGTACCTTCATTCATCTATACAATATAAACATGCGTACCTTCATCTCTACAATATAAACCTGCTTACCTTCATTTATACAATTTAAACCTGCGACCTTTATCTCTACAATATAACCATGCGTACCTTTATCTATACAATATAACCATGCGTACCTTATAAACCTGAATACCAACAGCTATACAGTTTAAACGTGTCTGTGTGTACTGTAGGCCTTCCAGTTAACAGTTAGGTTGTTGTGGTATTGCATACAATTGAATTTTGTACATCTAATGAAATGAAATTTAAATAATTAACTTGGCGTCAAAAAGTCTTGAACAAAATCCGCACTCGAATCCAAAACATAGATTTAAAAAATTGTCTGTAATTTTAAAATACAAAATACAAGTATATCTGTTCCAAAATAGATTTAGTTGGCATGTCAAACTTTTTATAACAAAAATAGAAACAAGATAGGGGATTGAATACTTATTCTGCTCCTGTTATACATTAGGCAGTTATTTAATGCCATGGAAAATGTCAAAAATATGTGGACCGAAGTAGTCAAAGTTGATCATGTGTTATATTGCACGTAGAGGTGCGAGTGCAATATTACACTTGGTCATGTACCAGCTTTGAGGGGCTAATATTTTTGACGTTACATCATTGGAATGCAATAATAACTGTTTAATGTATTGGAGATAAAGGAGTTTGCTTTACGAAGTAAGTATGAGTTATATCCAACACACTTTTTATAAATGCTATTGACTCACTTGCAATTTACTATTACGGGACTTACTGCCTTTCAGGTGATTTTTTGCCGATACGTACCATTACTAAATGGAACGGTAAATGTTCCAAAGCACCCTAGTAATGTTGATATCATCTTATCAAACCGACACATTTAAAAAAGCGTGTGTTCCAAACAATTTAGCCCACTTTACGCTATGGTATTGTTAGGTCATAGTTCCGTCCTTGACATCATTTGTCTGCAATTGAGATTTGGTGAAGGAGATTTAAACATTATTACTTTGATAATACGGAGTTGTTGTTTGCATCCAATAGAAACTGTATAAACCGAACAGTGGTAGATTTGTAATAAAATCAATACCACTCCTATGTTTTCATCTGACATGAATGGCTGTACTCATTTATCGCGCTATTGATAACATAATCATATCAATGCACCCGGTGCACTTGTGCAATCTAAGACGTCAGATGAAAAGATTTGTGAAGTGCTGCCTATATATTTTTCGGTCAAATGACTATTTATCTATACAATATAACTTTTTTTCACCGCATGTACCGATTTTGAACGGGATTATGGAAAATAGAGAAAAAAAGTTTATGAAATATACATGTATATACAACAAAAACATTGTATATTGTTATATGCATACCAGATATCTTATTCTGATATCTTACAGCTAAATAACACGATAATTTGATAACATAGCAACATGGTTTAATTTTAAAACTTCACTAGCATCGCTGAAACACTTTCGCAATATTTGGAAAAATATTGATAACAATAAGATATTTTTTTTAATGAGTTTTCAGACGCACTGTTTATTAAGGAAATAGGAAAATTTCATACAAAATGGAAATTCATTTAAGATGCTACACATAGTGATTTCCGATTGACCTATACCAAGTTAGGTAGAGTCTAGGTATGTCCACTGCATTATAGTACAGTTATTAGATATTGACTTTAAAATGTCTGAAATTGACTGCTATAGTTGTTTTCGCTGATGGTGATTTTGAGGCATCAAACATATTTTTATGATTATTTAATCATTTATGAAATTAGCGATACAGCTGTGTAAGATTGATTTCCCTGAACTTCCTTATCTTATCGGCTTAAACGACTAGCTGATGATATACAACCAACCCAGACTCATCTGGTCGTGCATCTTTAAGATATATGCCACGCATTTGCAAATCACTTTGAAGACAGAAAGGCAATAAGATTGTGTCACCATTTCTCAGTGGATTTTTTTTAAATTTGTAGTTATATTGCTTTGAAGTAAAGAAACTTTTCTGCCACAAAAAAAAATATAGGTTGTCAGAATTTTAAGGATTTTAAATGGAAATGTATGTAAAAAGGAGTGAATTTTGAAGAAAAAAATGAAAGACACAATTTTTTGCAAAATAATGTCAATAACAATGATACTGACATAGATTAGTATTGCATTAATGTATATAGAGAATACTACATGGTAAAATCCATATCACATGCCATATCAGCACGAGGACCCAATATCAGACCGAGGACTTTAGCCCGAGGTCTGATATTGGTTGAGGTGTTTTATTCTGTTTATCATATACTTGAACATAAATTTTGGGCGATCAATTATTTTTCAATTATCAATTACGAACTTCAATTTCAAGCAATTTTTTACCAAAGATCATCGATAGAAAATGTATATTAGAAAAAAAAAGTGAAATAAATGCCAATTTTAGTGTGTCGGTTGGGAAATCGCACAGAAACAATACAATACAAATTGAATCATAAATAACGCGAATGCGTTTTCTTTTATTGTTATTATCATAGTTAAACACCACATCACCATCCTATTTGCCAACGAGTTCAAAATCATCTCACCTTGAGCCGAACGCGACATTTTTTCATAGAATCTCGTCTGCTGCGTACGCATAGAAACGGCACGATAACTCCAGATGTGTTCCGGACCTAATAGTCACGAGGTGTTCCGAAAATCCTGATATGCATTTTCCGACCGGGCCGGTCTGATATGGGTCACGTGATTTTAGTCGTATCACATAGGGCGGGAATTGCGTATTTAGTAGTAAGTATGTGATAAATCAATTTAATAAATGCTGAAATTGTGTAAAATTAATTATCTATAGACGATTAAAGATTGACATTTTATAATAAAACCATATACACATAGTAATTGCATGTAAGAGTTATCGTTCTTGAAATACTTCACAGTAGAGAAATAGGTAGCCGGTTTCCTGAAGTACAGAAAAATGGACACATGTGACTCATTGATAAAAACAACTGAATCAATGCCTGGATTGCTTTGAAATACTTTAATATTGAGAGAACACAATGTTCTGTCAATAGTAATCATACAATATTCATTAGTTTAATATTAAACATTAGAATATGCGGAAATTGTGATACTGTCTCCCTACATTGGATTTTCAACTAGGGATGTACTTCCAATTTCCGTTTATCAATACACTCTTATGACCTTAATCAAAAATTATATCGAAAATATCTAGAAAATATGAATAAGTTCCTGTTGTATTTCAAGGTTATTATTGAGATAATTAAGAAAATATCATTAATTTAAATAACAATTTAAACATTTTGATTATCAGTTTAGTGAAGATATCCTTCAAGCAATAATGTACCCTTGATAACAAATAAAGTTCATGTTACTTCAACAAGCTTATATCAAATACAAGGCTATTCGATGTTGTCATTCACTTACAACCATCATCCATTCTTCCACACTTGTTTTTTGTTTACCAACTGCCATCTCATCCATTAAAATATTGGTTGAAGTTCTGAACGTGGCAGTAGAAACAATTAGTGTCCTTTGATTTCATACTCGTCCATTAAGAATATCCATCCGCAATATAATACCTAACTGATTGCTTTAATTTTACATGCGGCTAGCGTTATCAGTATTCAAACATAGATTGAAATAAAACCACTTGAAAATGATTTTAGTGGCGTGAAATGGAGCTGTAAACATGATTGTATGATTTGTTACTTATCAATGATCACCTCAAACTAACTACGGCGTGGTAAGACTGGTAGTGTGTATAACAACGATGTCAATCTCTCCACAAGGATTTTGTGGTAGAAAAAGTCCCACAAATCGTCACTGTTAAATATCATGTTGATCTATCTCTCGTTAGATAACTTACAAGTTTTGAAAAGTAAGACACTTAATTCGCTGGTGATGCACATTATTTTGTACCAAATGGAGAGCTAGCGTGTTAGCAACCATCGCTGATCTTTTAGTTTTTTAACCAACTCACCAATTCGTTTTATATTTATACGGAAACTTAAGTACGAAATGATCGATTGTATGTTCACAAGGGAAAAAAGGGATGTTTTAATAACGATAACTGATGGTTCGTTATGTGAAATGTCAGTTTTTAAATCACTCGTGCATCAACACCATAATGACTTTTATCGTGCCGTCTGATAACATTTGAATAGATGCCTTATTAGTCCTCATTGTTTACTTCTTTATTAATCATCATTAGGGCAAAGTAAGATATATGATTTTGCTTACAGCTTCCTGCAGACGAGTCTCTTGATCTAATAATCAATAGTTACTCCTCTAGAAACCGTACATTTAGTACATAATGAACCTGTTATCTATTTCTAAAATGTGCCGTTCTCTCGATTGGATATTATTGAGTACACAGCGATGGTTTGAGCTATTCCAGATACTGTCATTCTAAGCCGTGTCAGCGGAATGTAGCATGCCCCTTGGATAGACTATGGTATGCTGTGTCAGCGGAATGTAGCATGCCCCTTGGATAGACTATGGTAGCCGTTAGTTTTAACAATTAAACATAGAAAAGCGTCCATATATCTATCATATTTCGATGTTGTTATTATCATCATCATCTGCTTCAGAGACTGTGCCCTCTTTCTGTGACTCTAATATGGACTTGTAGAGACTGAAATTATACTTATTTACCGCTTAATTCACTGCTTAATAGGCAAATACTTGTTAATTCAAGAAATATTATTTAAATGTGTAAAATAAACGATGAATTTGTTTTGTCAGAAATTACCTCTATTGACTTCTGGTGCACATCGCAAGGGCAATAACCAAGTAAACATACAATGTGCATGTGATATTTTTCACTGTATCATGGCAATATCATCCGCGCCCCTTAAGACCAATGTTACTTGTTTCCCCGATTGACAACAGGAATCATGCATTTTTAAGAAAGATATTGGTTTTGGATACAATATGAAAGCTTTCATAGAGAAAGTTCCCTAACCTCGTGAGTGATGTCTGGCTAGTATAATCCAACTTTCGTTTCAATCGGTTAATTTTCAAATGGCAAAAGGACATTCAGTAAATTGTTGTTTTTTTATCCATATAAAAATAAAGTAATCGAGTTTATAGAAAACATGCTAACCAACCACCACTCGCTGGGGAACCTCTGTTTATTTCAGACATAATAAGTGTGCTTCATCACACTCAATGTAAACAATGCATTAGACATATTAGTCTTGTGAAAACGAGAACCTGTACACACTGCGATGTGTCGCCATCTTTAACTGGCTTTCCATTGGTCACTTTTGACCACGGATGCACTGCGAGTCACTTCACGCATTACAATCCTAGAATCAGGTTGTTTTCGGAATCAGTACCAATAAAAACGGATTACTGCGAAACAATGTTTTACGAAGAAAACTTACTGGTTTTAATTTATTTCTTAATGCAATGTAACTTTTTTACTGGGCGCTGAAAAAAGAAAAAAAAATCCATGATGGCTCACAGATAAAACGTTAGCAATATGTTTTAAATTTGTTTTAATATTTTGCTATAAAAGCTATGGAATAAAAAAAAAGTTTACATCCTTACCATATTTTAAATAACTTCCCAGTGATTTAACTCGATTATTTTACCCAAAAACAGGTAACCTCATCTCATAATAAAAGGGTAAAACTTGATCACGTAACCAAGTAATACGACTTGGTCACACACATTACCTAGTTAAAATACTTGCTCGTGTGATGAAGTGATATATACGTGGTAATGTCATCCAACAAAGGGCTCGAATTACAGGAAATATACTTCCTCACTTTACCAACACATTGACCTGATCATGTTACCAACACATTGACCTGATCATTTTACCAACACATTGACCTGATCATATTACCAACACATTGACCCGATCATGTTACCAACACATTGACCTGATCATGTTACCAACACATTGACCTGATCATGTTACCAAGACATGGACCTGATCATGTTACCAAGACATTAACCTCATCATGTTACCCAGACATTGACCTGACCATGTTACCCAGACATTGACCTCATCATGTTACCCAGACATTGACCTGACCATGTTACCCAGACATTGACCTGATCATGTTACCCAGACATTGACATGACCATGTTACCAAGACATTGACCTCATCATGTTACCCAGACATTGACCTGACCATGTTACCAAGACATTAACCTCATCATGTTACCAACACATTGACCTCATCATGTTACCCAGACATTGACCTCATCATGTTACCCAGACATTGACCTGATCATGTTACCAAGACATTGACCTCATCATGTTACCCAGACATTGACCTGATCATGTTACCAAGACATTGACCTCATCATGTTACCAAGACATTGACCTCATCATGTTACCCAGACATTGACCTGACCATGTTACCCAGAATTTGACCTCATCATGTTACCCAGACATTGACCTCATCATGTTACCAAGACATTGACCTCATCATGTTACCCAGACATTAACCTCATCATTTTACCCAGACATTGACCTGACCATGTTACCAAGACATTGACCTCATCATGTTACCAAGACATTGACCTGATCATGTTACCCAGACATTGACCTGATCATGTTACCCAGACATTGACCTGACCATGTTACCCAGACATTGACCTGACCATGTTACCAAGACATTACATTTATCGCGTTAACTTGACCATGTTACACAGGTATTAACTTAATCACGTTACATAAATATTAAAGTGACCACGTTACCGAGATATTAACTTGACTACAGTATGTTACACTGAGCTACAACTTGACCACATTATCCAGTGATACCTGACCACATAACACTGTGATACAACTAGAGCTGGTTACTGACCACTATTACTAAGTAATACAACTTGATTATGTCACCCAGTGATAAAAATTGATCCACTTACCTAATGATAAAGCTTTACTATCGCATTCTGTTCAATGAAGAAGCTTACGCCAAACTGCTTACCACAACTGTTACAGCTGAGTCAACCTTTGGTTAAATCTAAACAGCTGACTAAACATACAACAAAGCCAAAAAAATCGACATGCTATCTCCAGAACTGAAAAAATAAAGACTAGCAGTGTTTTCCTACCGAAAATGCCTCATCTACTATCATTGTCTTTGTTAATCAGATTTTCTCTCCATTACAGCAAAGGGCGGCTACGTGATAAATTCATGACACGTGATGAATCGCTAGTATGTGTGATACATTTGTATGCTCGCGACAGCTCCGTCACAGAGGAACTATACATCAAGTTTCGTGTGACTGAGTTTACTTTTTATTTCATTCTTGTTCTGAAGTTAAAGTTTAAAACGTTGCAGACGAATCAATCATATTGAAGACACTTATATAGATAGACATACAAGCACTGTTTCTGGAAAGCATTCAGACTCATTCTGGGAGAATGCATACAAAGAACTAAGCAATCATACATAAGAAATGTTTCCATTTCGCTAAAAGGATGATTTCCATTTACAGAAGACATTTCTCTAAAAGAATAATAGCCATGGTGATTCTGAAAGTGGACTACCGAGAGTGAGCAAAGCCATCCCTCATTGTTTAGGGCATGCCAAAACGCTTGTGTCTTACCCCGATTGACACCACACAGTCATGTGATGAGACAGAAGATTGGCCAACATTTAAAGTTGTATATCGTATACTCGGCAAGCCTCATTTTCGGCATTTTGACCCATGGAAAGAGATTATCTTCTTTTCACCCTGGACAGGTGTATCCTCACTTTTCCCAGTGTGAGATTAATAGAATCTTTCACCATGTTGGGGGTGAGATAGGGGAATCTCAACCCAAGGGGGAAGACTCTTAAGTTGCCAAACACGAGGCTTTGCCGAGTGTTTGGCAACTTAAGAATCTTTCCCCGAGGGTTGTTGTTCCTCTATCTTACCCACAAAGAGGTGAACGATTCTTTTTCTCTTACTCTGTTCTCCCAATGTGTATCATATACACAATGTAATGATAACGTTACATGCTTAATTCAGGGTTGACGTGACGTTGATGGATCCCAAAAGGAAAGTGAAATATTCTATATCTTATCCAGGTGAGCTTAATATTTTCCATCACTGTCGTAACTCTGACAAGGGAATCAAACATCATGGTTTGTATGTTGAGCTTGTCTCGAACTCAATCAAATGGACGTCAGTTGCTATTGTGACGTCATAGTGTGGCACTCCAAACCAAAGTAAGGATGATAAGGCACTATTTTGTCTTTACTTTGTTTTGTTTTGATGTCTTCTCATTTCATGATGTTGTCTGTCTCTATTGTGCTTTGAATCCCGTATATTTTATCTGTATTTTGAAGCATGTGTTTTTTATATCTTTTACATTTCAGATGATCAAATACATGTTAATGGTCGCCACCAGTTCATCTCAGTTTTGGAGTTATATGATGAAACGTCCCCGTCTCGGCTTAGGCCTCGATCAGGATTCAGAATAGCAAATCAGCCCTTTGCAGATTAATCCAACCTTGCACCCATTTTTTCATTTTTTGTTAACAAAATAAAACCTCCCTGCTAAAACGCTGCCGTTTAAAAAATAACATTTCATCGAAAAGCTCAATAGAGTATTAACAAAATTGGCTCTTTGTGTCGCTTTACAATTCAACAGGAAAAACAACTTTTTGATTCTTTTCCAAACCATTGTTTTGATTTTCGACATGAAGAACTGTCGTTGTGTCACTCTGCCAACGACAGAAATGTTAAACGATGATTAGACAGACAAATATCGGCGGCGTTCTTCACAGAAACCGGCTGCTGATACCATCCTCTGGTCATTACAGTCCAGAAGGACACTGCCACATAATTTATGGATCGTCAAGAAGCAGACGACGTTTATCCAATTTTCCCGCCGTTTTACCGGGGATTATCAATGACCGTAGACTCGTAAGACGGGACTCTCCTCGTCAGACGCCTGATAACATTAGCGAAATGGAAATTTCATTTGTGTATATATTTATAATCCAAATGGACAACTCATGGCGCGTATTTCGTTAACAGCAGTATCGTGTTTTAGCTACAAACGTTTCGGGGAGAAGGCCGTTTTCAATTACAATTTAAGGATATACGCTACCTTACCCAATATATGAGGATTTGTGTCAGAGTTATCTTCCTTTAAAAGGATAAGCCTTCCGGCAGTTTTAAAAGTGCACACTTCCTTATGCGTCTTTTACTTGTGTTATCTTTTGAAATCTAACAACGCAAACAGTATTATTCGTAAAAGGTTATAACATAATTGGAAACTCTTTAAGAAAATAACAAACATGGCGTCCTTCTTCGACCGATAATGGGCGAGCATTATGGTGTTTGCCTGCAAAGCTGTGCCATTCATATAGAAAGTAAATTCTATATCAATAGATTTCAATCCTTGAAGATACCAAAATCAAAAGGTTTGTCAAGTAATGCTAGGAATGCAATAGAATACTGTGTTTAACTCAATCTGATTAAACCAGATCTTTTATTCCACTCCGATACTCTACGTTCCAGTCAAAGACCTTTGTTAATAAGATTGTTTTTAACTGAAAGTATCGCTCATCGACTATACAGTGGTATATATGTTTGGTGAATTCAAGAAAATACGTAAAACCAAAAGCTATTTAAACAATGAACTGAGTTCAGTTGGCATTCATAGGCAATATGAATTCCAACTGGACAAAGGCAAATCCAACATGAAGCGAGCCAACTTAAAGCAGTTCAATACTTATACATCGTATTTTAGACTTTTGGAATCTGTTCATCACATAGAGAATTCAATTACATATCTAGTTCAAATAATGAATGCACCGTGTATGCTTGTTCGATGAATAGAACAACCATCGCCCAGGGAGGGTCAGTGGTATCCAACGTTACAAGTATGACGTCAACAATCGGCACATGGCATTCATAGCCTACATGAATGCCAACTGAATTTGGTAGTTTAATATAGTGGCAATGTCATGAGATGGTAACTATTAAGAACAATACCGACACTTCGCTGTTGGCGTGATGAGGCATTGTCGGTATGTTATCTAGATTGAAGTTTATATTTTGTTATAGTATTGCAGCAACGGAACGGCCTTTTGCGTTCTACATTGCAAAATATCAGCAGAGTTCACTCCAGAAGCTTCAACAAATTAACGCCACGATCCACACTACAGTAAACGTACTCAATGAGGCGTTAAATTCTAAGAGCATCAGTTTGAAGATTTTTTTATCAAAAATATCAGTTACTCTGTAGAGAAAGTATCAGAGAAATCGCATGGACGACAAGACGACTGTATAAAATGAATGCTGGATAGTTTCCTCACAAGCAAGCAATGGCGTGTACATTGATCATGCATTTTCACCGTTTAACATCGGGCACCTTTATTGATGTTGCTGGATTATAAAGTATCTAGCTACAGTCTATCTTATTGGTCTCTAGAGCTCCAAGACTGCTGACCAATTTTTTTCACAATTTTCGTTCACAATCTTAAAAATTGAGAAAGCAAATTAAGTGAGAATGACTATAGGCATATATCTGCTTTAAAGCTGGCAGAGATGCAGAGGCGTCAACATGATTTTTTTAAAGCATACCGGTTATAAAACAGCTGTCAGCTGCAATGATTTTGAGAAATCTTCGTATAGACGTACGTAGAAATCAATGCTCAGAGCATTGTACGATTAGTTGCGGGCACGCGTTTGCTCAGTATACATTGTCCAAGTTATCAGGACATTGTCCGGGACTTATCTGTCCTCAGTTTCATTATTGTCCGAAAGCCATTATATTTGTACTGACCATTGCAATAACTACGTGAATAATTAGAACCCCTGGTGGAGCTTGTCAGACATTCGGCTTTGCAGCAAATGAATAACAAAATGGATCAGCTAATAACAGCTTATCAGGGCATGCGTGCAAAGCCATCCAAACGAACGTTTGCATCCCCTATAGAATCGTCTCAAGCGATTTAATACGTACATAGCAACGGAAGGTTCTTAAATTGGTCGAAAGGCTTGGAATTTCAAATGCCCATCCGCAATGACCTTCCTTATCTCTGTTAGTCAATGTCTGGCCCCGGTTGTACGCTTAAATGGGCCTCAATTCATAGAAAACTTCACAGTTTACAATAACTAAATGTCCTTCTCTTACTATTTCAGGCATGCAGGCGCTAATTGTAGACATAACATCTAATGACAGATTTCAGGCAGGCAGGCGCTAATTGTAGACATAACATCTAATGACAGATTTCACAAGGTAAAATCATTGCAAAGGATAAATTACTGGTATTTGGTTTTTTTAAAAATCAAGACGACTTATAAGCAATAAATGTGTCCGTGTCTGTTTAAGGTTTGTAATAACTACGTTCGTGTCTGCGTAAGGTTTGTCATAACTACGTTCGTGTCTGTTTAAGGTTAGTAATAGCTATGTCCGTGTCTGTTTAAGGTTTGTAATAACTACGTTCGTGTCTGTTTAAGGTTTGTAATAACTACGTTCGTGTCTGTTTAAGGTTTGTAATAACTACGTCCGTGTCTGTTTAAGGTTTGTAATAACTACGTTCGTGTCTGTTTAAGGTTTGTAATAACTACGTTCGTGTCTGTTTAAGGTT